>NC_091284.1:2390493-2392993 GCF_032444005.1 Ranitomeya imitator | reverse complement strand
ATATATATATACAGGAGGGGAGATATATATATACAGGAGGGGGAGATATATATGCAGGAGGGGAGATTATATATATATATATATATATATATATATATATATATACAGGAGGGGAGATATATATATACAGGAGGGGAGATATATATATACAGGAGGGGAGATATATATATATACAGGAGGGGGAGATATATATATACAGGAGGGGAGATATATATACACAGGAGGGGAGATATATATATATATGCAGGAGGGGAGATATATATATATATATATATACAGGAGGGGAGATATATATATACACAGGAGGGGAGATATATATATACACAGGAGGGGAGATATATATATGCAGGAGGGGAGATATATATATATACAGGAGGGGAGATATATATATGCAGGAGGGGAGATATATATATACAGGAGGGGAGATATATATATACAGGAGGGGAGATATATATATACAGGAGGGGAGATATATATATACAGGAGGGGGAATATATATATACAGGAGGGGGAGATATATATATACAGGAGGGGAGATATATATATATATACAGGAGGGGAGATATATATATGCAGGAGGGGAGATATATATATACAGGAGGGGAGATATATATATACAGGAGGGGAGATATATATATACAGGAGGGGGAGATATATATATACAGGAGGGGAGATATATATATATACAGGAGGGGAGATATATATATATACAGGAGGGGAGATATATATATATACAGGAGGGGAGATATATATATGCAGGAGGGGAGATATATATATGCAGGAGGGGAGATATATATATACAGGAGGGGAGATATATATATACAGGAGGGGGAGATATATATATGCAGGAGGAGATATATATATATATACAGGAGGGGAGATATATATATGCAGGAGGGGAGATATATATATATATATATACACAGGAGGGGAGATATATATATACAGGAGGGGAGATATATATATACAGGAGGGGAGATATATATATACAGGAGGGGAGATATATATATACAGGAGGGGGAATATATATATACAGGAGGGGGAGATATATATATGCAGGAGGAGATATATATATATATACAGGAGGGGAGATATATATATGCAGGAGGGGAGATTTTATATATATATATACAGGAGGGGAGATATATATATATACAGGAGGGGGAGATATATATATACAGGAGGGGAGATATATATACACAGGAGGGGAGATATATATATATATATATATATATACACAGGAGGGGAGATATATATATACAGGAGGGGAGATATATATATACAGGAGGGGAGATATATATATGCAGTATATATATATATATATCTCCCCTCCTGTATATATATATCTCCCCTCCTGCATATATATATCTCCCCTCCTGTGTATATATATATATATATATATCTCCCCTCCTGCATATATATATCTCCCCTCCTGTATATATATATCTCCCCCTCCTGTATATATATATATCTCCCCTCCTGTATATATATATCTCCCCTCCTGTATATATATAATCTCCCCTCCTGCATATATATATCTCCCCCTCCTGTATATATATATCTCCCCTCCTGTATATATATATATATATCTCCCCTCCTGTATATATATATATATATATATAAAATCTCCCCTCCTGCATATATATATCTCCCCTCCTGTATATATATATATATCTCCCCTCCTGTATATATATATATCTCCCCTCCTGTATATATATATCTCCCCCTCCTGTATATATATATCTCCCCTCCTGTATATATATATCTCCCCTCCTGCATATATATATCTCCCCTCCTGTATATATATATATATCTCCCCTCCTGTATATATATATCTCCCCCTCCTGTATATATATATTCCCCCTCCTGTATATATATATCTCCCCTCCTGTATATATATATCTCCCCTCCTGCATATATATATCTCCCCTCCTGTATATATATATATACAGGAGGGGAGATATATATATACAGGAGGGGAGATATATATATACAGGAGGGGAGATATATATATATACAGGAGGGGAGATATATATATATATATATATATATATATATATATATATATATATACATATATATACAGGAGGGGAGATATATATATACAGGAGGGGAGATATATATATACAGGAGGGGAGATATATATATGCAGGAGGGGAGATATATATATACAGGAGGGGAGATATATATATATATACAGGAGGGGAGATATATATATACACAGGAGGGGAGATATATATATATATATATATATATCTCCCCTCCTGTGTATATATATATCTCCCCTCCTGTATATATATATCTCCCCTCCTGTATATATATATATATCTCCCCTCCTGCATATATATATCTCCCCTCCTGTATATATATATATATATATATATATCTCCCCTCCTGTATATATATATATATCTCCCCCTCCTGTATATATATATGTATATATATATATATATATATATATATATAAAATCTCCCCTCCTGCATATATATATCTCCCCCT
>NC_091284.1:2365493-2382993 GCF_032444005.1 Ranitomeya imitator | reverse complement strand
GATCTTCTCTTTCTCCTCTGGAACACCATGGTGTTGGTTTTCTTTAGGTTGACCGGTAGGGCCCAGGTGGAGCTGAATTTCTCTAGGATTTTCAGGTTGTCCTGGAGGCCTTTCTCGGTTGGTGACAGCAGCAGCAGGTCATCTGCATACAGCAGGAATTTCACCTGGGCGTCGTGGAGGGTGAGACCTGGTGCTGAGGAGGATTCCAGGGCGGTAGCCAGCTCGTTGATGTAGATGTTGAAGAGCGTTGGGCTTAGGCTGCAGCCTTGTCTTACTCCGCGGCTCTGCTGGAAAAAAGCCGTTCTTTTGCCGCTCACACTCACGCTGCAGCTGTTCTCGGTGTAGGAGCTTTTGATGACATCGTAGGTCTTTCCTCCTATTCCACTCTCCAGCAGTTTCAGGAATAAGCCCGGGTGCCACACTGAATCAAAAGCCTTTTTAAAGTCCACAAAGCAGGCGTATATCTTCCCATTCTTTGTATTGTAGACGTGTCTCTGAATGAGGCTGTGCAGAGTATAGATGTGGTCAGTGGTGCGGTGGTTCGGCATGAACCCTGCTTGGCTCTTGCTGAGGACGTTGTGCTCGGTGAGGAAGGTGAGGATCCTCTTGTTCAGGATACTGTTGAACAGTTTTCCCAGGTTGCTGCTGACGCATATGCCTCTGTAGTTAGCTGCGTCATACCTGTCCCCACTCTTGTGGATGGGTGTGATGAGGCCTTGGTTCCAGGTACGAGGGAAGTAGCCGGCACTCAGTACAATATTGAAGAGTTTAACCATTGCAGCCTGTATTTCTGGTGGGCTGTACTTCAGCATTTCTGGTAGGATTCCATCTAGGCCACCGGCTTTTCTACATCTTATGGAGGAGAGTCTCTCGGTTACTTCCTGTAGTGTTATAGGTGTATCCACCGGGTTTTGGAAGTTTTTGATTTTTTCCTCCATTTGCTTTTAGTTTCGCCATTATGTTTTCCTGTTCTTGGCTTAGTCCTTCCTTTGGAATGTCTTTATAGAGGTCTCTGAAGTATTGGAGCCAGAGGTTGCCATTTTGGATATGGTTGTTGTTTTTCTTGTCTTTGGTGCCCATGTGGTTCCATAGTTCCCAGAAGGAGTTGTCTTGGAGGGCGTCTTGGAGTTGATTGAGCTTGGTAGAGATGTAACTCTGCTTCTTCCTCCTGAGGATGGTTTTGTACTGCTTTTGTATGGAGTCATAGGCTTCCCTCAGACCCAGGTGGTTGGGGTCTCTGTGTTTCTTGTTGGAGGCTGTTCTCAGGGTCTTCCGTACAGCTTTACATTCTCTGTCAAACCAGCCATTGACCTGTGTTTCTTTTGGTCTCTTGTAGTCGACTTTTTTAAGGTCAGACAGTCTGGCCATTGCGTAGAATATATTGTTGAGGTCCTTTGCTGCTTGGTTCACTCCCTCTGGGTTTGGCATGTACTCAAGGTTGTAGAAGTGGTGGAGCATCCACTGTATTTCAGGTCTTCTGGAAGCTTCTTTATATCTTAGTGCCGACATTTTGGACCATTTATAGGATGGAGGCCAGGTGAAGAGGCCGCTCTGCTGTGGCTTCTGAGTGGATTGTTTCTCTGTAGATTTTATGTACAGAAGAAGTTGGCTGTGGTCTGACAGGTGCGTTTGTGGGGTGACTATGAAGGCGCTGACATCTGCCAGGTTCAGGTCTGTAATGGCGTAATCAACTACACTCCTCCCTACATGGGAGTTTAGTGTATACCTTCCTAAGGAGTCACCCTTGCTTCGTCCATTAAGGATATGAAGTCCTAAACTTTTACATACGTTCAGGAGCTTTCTGCCACTTTTGTTGACTGTACTGTCATAGCTGTTTCTCTCAGTGTGTACAGGGTCTTGGCCGTCATTCTCTGCTCCAAGTATGTAGATGTTTCCATCCGTGGTCAGGAAGTCTCTCTCTCTCCCTGTTCTTGCATTGAGGTCTCCAAAGATGAGAACTTTGCCCAGGGCCTGATAATGGGCGGCTTCTCTTTGTAAGATCTCGAAGCAGTCTGGATTGAAGTAGGGGGACTCTGGCGGTGGTATATATCTCCCCTCCTGTATATATATATATACATATATATATGCCATGGACTATAGCCCCCAACCTGGATCTGCCCCATCCACCTCCCCTATGCCATGGACTATAGCCCCCACAATGGACCTGCCCCATCCACCTCCCCTATGCCATGGACTATAGCCCCCAACCTGAACCTGCCCCATCCACCTCCCCTATGCCATGGACTATAGCCCCCAACCTGGATCTGCCCCATCCACCTCCCCTATGCCATGGACTATAGCCCCCAACCTGGATCTGCCCCATCCACCTCCCCCCACAGCTCCTACCCAACATCCCCTCAGTCCCTATCCCTATTGCCTCTATACACTTGCTTTGGCAAAACTGATGTGTATTTGGTCCTGCCAATAAAGCTTCTTTGAATCTTGAATCTTGAATCTATATATATATAATCTCCCCTCCTGTATATATATATATATATATATCTCCCCTCCTGTATATATATATATATCTCCCCTCCTGTATATATATATATCTCCCCCTCCTGTATATATATATCTCCCCTCCTGTATATATATATCTCCCCTCCTGTATATATATATATATATATATATATATATCTCCCCTCCTGTATATATATATCTCCCCTCCTGTATATATATATCTCCCCTCCTGTATATATATATCTCCCCTCCTGTATATATATATCTCCCCTCCTGTATATATATATATATATATATATATATATATAATCTCCCCACCTGCATATATATATCTCCCCTCCTGTATATATCTCCCCCTCCTGTATATATATATATATATATATATAATCTCCCCTCCTGCATATATATATCTCCCCCTCCTGTATATATATATCTCCCCTCCTGTATATATATATATATATATATCTCCCCTCCTGTATATATAGTAACATAGTAACATAGTTAGTAAGGCCGAAAAAAGACATTTGTCCATCCAGTTCAGCCTATATTCCATCATAATAAATACCCAGATCTACGTCCTTCTACAGAACCTAATAATTGTATGATACAATATTGTTCTGCTCCAGGAAGACATCCAGGCCTGTATAGATATATATATCTCCCCTCCTGTATATATATATCTCCCCTCCTGTATATATATATATCTCCCCTCCTGTATATATATATATATCTCCCCTCCTGTATATATATATCTCCCCTCCTGTATATATATATCTCCCCTCCTGTATATATATATCTCCCCCTCCTGTATATATATATCTCCCCTCCTGTATATATATATATCTCCCCTCCTGTATATATATATCTCCCCTCCTGTATATATATATCTCCCCTCCTGTATATATATATATCTCCCCTCCTGTATGTTTATATACAGTGGGGCAAAAAAGTATTTAGTCAGTCAGCAATAGTGCAAGTTCCACCACTTAAAAAGATGAGAGGCGTCTGTAATTTACATCATAGGTAGACCTCAACTATGGGAGACAAACTGAGAAAAAAAAATCCAGAAAATCACATTGTCTGTTTTTTTAACATTTTATTTGCATATTATGGTGGAAAATAAGTATTTGGTCAGAAACAAAATTTCATCTCAATACTTTGTAATATATCCTTTGTTGGCAATGACAGAGGTCAAACGTTTTCTGTAAGTCTTCACAAGGTTGCCACACACTGTTGTTGGTATGTTGGCCCATTCCTCCATGCAGATCTCCTCTAGAGCAGTGATGTTTTTGGCTTTTCGCTTGGCAACACGGACTTTCAACTCCCTCCAAAGGTTTTCTATAGGGTTGAGATCTGGAGACTGGCTAGGCCACTCCAGGACCTTGAAATGCTTCTTACGAAGCCACTCCTTCGTTGCCCTGGCGGTGTGCTTTGGATCATTGTCCTGTTGAAAGACCCAGCCACGTTTCATCTTCAATGCCCTTGCTGATGGAAGGAGGTTTGCACTCAAAATCTCATGATACATGGCCCCATTCATTCTTTCATGTACCCGGATCAGTCGTCCTGGCCCCTTTGCAGAGAAACAGCCCCAAAGTATGATGTTTCCACCACCATGCTTTACAGTAGGTATGGTGTTTGATGGATGCAACTCAGTATTCTTTTTCCTCCAAGCATGACAAGTTGTGTTTCTACCAAACAGTTCCAGTTTGGTTTCATCAGACCATAGGACATTCTCCCAAAACTCCTCTGGATCATCCAAATGCTCTCTAGCAAACTTCAGACGGGCCCGGACATGTACTGACTTAAGCAGTGGGACACATCTGGCACTGCAGGATCTGAGTCCATGGTGGCGTAGTGTGTTACTTATGGTAGGCCTTGTTACATTGGTCCCAGCTCTCTGCAGTTCATTCACTAGGTCCCCCCGCGTGGTTCTGGGATTTTTGCTCACCATTCTTGTGATCATTCTGACCCCACGGGGTGGGATTTTGCGTGGAGCCCCAGATTGAGGGAGATTATCAGTGGTCTTGTATGTCTTCCATTTTCTAATTATTGCTCCCACTGTTGATTTCTTCACTCCAAGCTGGTTGGCTATTGCAGATTCAGTCTTCCCAGCCTGGTGCAGGGCTACAATTTTGTTTCTGGTGTCCTTTGACAGCTCTTTGGTCTTCACCATAGTGGAGTTTGGAGTCAGACTGTTTGAGGGTGTGCACAGGTGTCTTTTTATACTGATAACAAGTTTAAACAGGTGCCATTACTACAGGCAATGAGTGGAGGAAAGAGGAGACTCTTAAAGAAGAAGTTACAGGTCTGTGAGAGCCAGAAATCTTGATTGTTTGTTTCTGACCAAATACTTATTTTCCACCATAATATGCAAATAAAATGATAAAAAAACAGACAATGTGATTTTCTGGATTTTTTTTTCTCAGTTTGTCTCCCATAGTTGAGGTCTACCTATGATGTAAATTACAGACGCCTCTCATCTTTTTAAGTGGTGGAACTTGCACTATTGCTGACTGACTAAATACTTTTTTGCCCCACTGTGTATATATATATATATATATATATATATATATATATATAATCTCCCCTCCTGCATATATATATATCTCCCCTCCTGTGTATATATATATCTCCCCTCCTGCATATATATATATATATCTCCCCTCCTGTGTATATATATATATATAATCTCCCCACCTGCATATATATATCTCCCCTCCTGTATATATATATCTCCCCCTCCTGTATATATATATATCTCCCCTCCTGTATATATATATATCTCCCCTCCTGTATATATATCTCCCCTCCTGTATATATATATCTCCCCTCCTGTATATATATATATATATATATATATATATATATAATCTCCCCTCCTGCATATATATATCTCCCCTCCTGCATATATATATCTCCCCTCCTGTATATATATATATCTCCCCTCCTATATATATATATATATATATATATATATATATATATATATATATATATATATAATCTCCCCTCCTGCATATATATATCTCCCCTCCTGTATATATATATATCTCCCCTCCTGTATATATATATCTCCCCTCCTGTATGTATATATATCTCCCCTCCTGTATATATATATCTCCCCTCCTGCATATATATATATATCTCCCCTCCTGTATATATATATATCGCCCCTCCTGTATATATATATCTCCCCTCCTGTATATATATATATCTCCCCTCCTGTATATATATATCTCCCCTCCTGCATATATATATATATCTCCCCTCCTGTATATATATATATCTCCCCTCCTGCATATATATATATATATATATATATATATATCTCCCCTCCTGTGTATATATATATCTCCCCTCCTGTATATATATATATATATCTCCCCCTCCTGTATATATATATCTCCCCTCCTGTATATATATATCTCCCCTCCTGCATATATATATCTCCCCGCCTGTATATATATATATCTCCCCTCCTGCATATATATCTCCCCTCCTGTATATATATATCTCCCCTCCTGTATATATATATATATATATATCTCCCCTCCTGTATATATATATATATATCTCCCCTCCTGTATATATATATATATATATATATATATATATATCCCCTCCTGTATATATATATCTCCCCTCCTGTATATATATATATATATCTCCCCTCCTGTATATATATATATATATATATATATATATATATATATATATATATATATATCCCCTCCTGTATATATATATCTCCCCTCCTGTATATATATATACGTAGAGTTACATCTCTACGAAGCTCAATCAACTCCAAGACGCCCTCCAAGACCACTCCTTCTGGGAACTATGGAACCACATGGACACCAAAGACAAGAAAAACAACAACCATATCCAAAATGGCAACCTCTGGCTCCAATACTTCAGAGACCTCTATAAAGACATTCCAAAGGAAGGACTAAGCCAAGAACAGGAAAACATAATGGCGAAACTAAAAGCAATGGAGGAAAAAATCAAAAACTTCCAAAACCCGGTGGATACACCTATAACACTACAGGAAGTAACCGAGAGACTCTCCTCCATAAGAAGTAGAAAAGCCGGTGGCCTAGATGGAATCCTACCAGAAATGCTGAAGTACAGCCCACCAGAAATACAGGCTGCAATGGTTAAACTCTTCAATATTGTACTGAGTGCCGGCTACTTCCCTCGTACCTGGAACCAAGGCCTCATCACACCCATCCACAAGAGTGGGGACAGGTATGACCCAGCCAACTACAGAGGCATATGCGTCAGCAGCAACCTGGGAAAACTGTTCAACAGTATCCTGAACAAGAGGATCCTCACCTTCCTCACCGAGCACAACGTCCTCAACAAGAGCCAAGCAGGGTTCATGCCGAACCACCGCACCACTGACCACATCTATACTCTGCACAGCCTCATTCAGAGACACATCTACAATACAAAGAATGGGAAGATATACGCCTGGTTTGTGGACTTTAAAAAGGCCTTTGATTCAGTGTGGCACCCGGGCTTATTCCTGAAACTGCTGGAGAGTGGAATAGGAGGAAAGACCTACGATGTCATCAAAAGCTCCTACACCGAGAACAGCTGCAGCGTGAGTGTGAGCGGCAAAAGAACGGCTTTTTTCCAGCAGAGCCGCGGAGTAAGACAAGGCTGCAGCCTAAGCCCAACGCTCTTCAACATCTACATCAAAGAGCTGGCTACCGCCCTGGAATCCTCCTCAGCACCAGGACTCACCCTCCACGACGCTCAGGTGAAATTCCTGCTGTATGCAGATGACCTGCTGCTGCTGTCACCAACCGAGAAAGGCCTCCAGGACAACTTGAAAATCCTAGAGAAATTCAGCTCCACCTGGGCCCTACCGGTCAACCTAAAGAAAACCAACACCATGGTGTTCCAGAGGAGAAAGAGAAGATCAGACCAACACCCATCATTTATCCTCAACAACTGCGACCTCACAGGAACGGACAAATATACCTACCTGGGCCTAGAGATTCACCGGTCAGGGAACTTCAAACAAGCCATAGAGACCCTGAAAGACAAGGCCTGCAAAACCTTCTATGCCATCCGAAGGACACTCTACCATCTGAAGCCACCAGTGAGGGTCTGGCTAAAAATCTTCGACTCCATCATCGCCCCAATCCTCCTGTATGGCAGCGAAGTCTGGGGTCCTCACACCTACCCAGACTGGTCAAAGTGGGACTCCAGTCCAACAGAAATATTCCACCTGGAATTCTGCAAGCACCTTCTCCAGGTCCATCGGAGCACCTCCAACAGTGCTTGTCGGGCCGAGCTGGGCAGATTCCCTCTACACCTGACAGTTCTAAAGAGGGCGCTGTCATTCCGGGCTCACCTGCATAGGAGCAATCCAAGCTCCCATCACCATAAAGCCCTGATACATGAAGGTGAAACAGAAAAACCAGAACCCCCGGAACAGCCCAGCCAAACCCAACCGGAGCAGAACACCAATCACAACAACCTGACAAAAGCCGGAATTAGGAAGATGGCAGATGAAGGCCAGGAGAGGTATGTCAGTGACTGGAAGAATGATATCATCAGCTCACAGAAACTGACCATGTACCGGAGCCTACAGAGAGATTACAGACTGGCCCCATATCTGGAGAAACTCCCGGACCCCAGAGACCGCCAGATCCTGAGCCGATATAGACTCAGTGCCCACAGTCTGGCCATCGAATGTGGCCGACACAGGCAGAGCTACAAGCCCAGGGAGGAAAGACTGTGCCAACACTGTGATCAGGAGGCCATAGAGGACGAAACCCACTTCCTGCTACACTGCTCCAAATACTCAGCAGTGAGGGACACTCACTTCAGGAGACTCTCACATCTCTTCCCAGACTTCATCACCATGAAGGAGGAAGAGAAAACATATATCCTGCTGGGAGAAGAAGAGAGAGCGGTGGAGATAGCAGCGCGGTATGTGAGCGAATGTCATAGACTGCGAGAAAGAGAACTATGATGCCATGGACTATAGCCCCCAACCTGGACCTGCCCCATCCACCTCCCCTATGCCATGGACTATAGCCCCCACAATGGACCTGCCCCATCCACCTCCCCTATGCCATGGACTATAGCCCCCAACCTGAACCTGCCCCATCCACCTCCCCTATGCCATGGACTATAGCCCCCAACCTGGATCTGCCCCATCCACCTCCCCCCACAGCTCCTACCCAACATCCCCTCAGTCCCTATCCCTATTGCCTCTATACACTTGCTTTGGCAAAACTGATGTGTATTTGGTCCTGCCAATAAAGCTTCTTTGAATCTTGAATCTATATATCTCCCCTCCTGTATATATATATATATATCTCCCCTCCTGTATATATATATATATATCTCCCCTCCTGTATATATATATATATATCTCCCCTCCTGTGTATATATATATATATATCTCCCCTCCTGTGTATATATATATATATATATCTCCCCTCCTGTGTATATATATATATATATATCTCCCCTCCTGTGTATATATATATATATCTCCCCTCCTGTGTATATATATATATATATATATCTCCCCTCCTGTATATATATATATATCTCCCCTCCTGTATATATATATCTCCCCTCCTGTATATATATATACATATACATACATACATACATACATACATACATATACATACATATATATATATATATATCTCCCCTCCTGTATATATATATATCTCCCCTCCTGTATATATATATCTCCCCTCCTGTATATATATATCTCCCCCTCCTGTGTATATATATATATATATATATATATATATATATATATATATCTCCTCCTGTGTATATATATATATATCCCCTCCTGTATATATATATATCTCCCCTCCTGTATATATATATCTCCCCTCCTGTATATATATATCTCCCCCTCCTGTATATATATATATCTCCCCTCCTGTATATATATATCTCCCCCTCCTGTATATATATATATCTCCCCCTCCTGTATATATATATCTCCCCTCCTGTATATATATATATCTCCCCTCCTGTATATATATATATATCTCCCCCTCCTGTATATATATATATATCTCCCCCTCCTGTATATATATATATCTCCCCCTCCTGTATATATATATCTCCCCTCCTGTATATATATCTCCCCTCCTGTATATATATATATCTCCCCTCCTGTATATATATATCTCCCCCTCCTGTATATATATATATATATATATATCTCCCCCTCCTGTATATATATATCTCCCCTCCTGTATATATATATATCTCCCCCTCCTGTATATATATATCTCCCCCTCCTGTATATATATATATCTCCCCTCCTGTATATATATATCTCCCCCTCCTGTATATATATATCTCCCCCTCCTGTATATATATATCTCCCCTCCTGTATATATATATATCTCCCCTCCTGTATATATATATCTCCCCTCCTGTATATATGTATCTCCCCTCCTGTATATATATATCTCCCCTCCTGTATATATATATCTCCCCTCCTGTATATATATCTCTCCCCTCCTGTATATATATCTCTCCCCTCCTGTATATATATATCTCCCCTCCTGTATATATATATCTCCCCTCCTGTGTATATATATATATATATATATATATATATAGATTCAAGATTCAAAGAAGCTTTATTGGCAGGACCAAATACACATCAGTTTTGCCAAAGCAAGTGTATAGAGGCAATAGGGATAGGGACTGAGGGGATGTTGGGTAGGATCTGTGGGGGGAGGTGGATGGGGCAGGTCCAGGTTGGGGGCTATAGTCCATGGCATAGGGGAGGTGGATGGGGCAGATCCAGGGTGGGGGTTATAGTCCATGGCATAGGGGAGGTGGATGGGGCAGATCCAGGGTGGGGGCTATAGTCCATGGCATAGGGGAGGTGGATGGGGCAGGTCCATTGTGGGGGCTATAGTCCATGGCATAGGGGAGGTGGATGGGGCAGGTCCAGGTTGGGGGCTATAGTCCATGGCATAGGGGAGGTGGATGGGGCAGATCCATTGTGGGGGCTATAGTCCATGGCATAGGGGAGGTGGATGGGGCAGATCCAGGGTGGGGGCTATAGTCCATGGCATAGGGGAGGTGGATGGGGCAGGTCCAGGTTGGGGGCTATAGTCCATGGCATAGGGGAGGTGGATGGGGCAGATCCAGGTTGGGGGCTATAGTCCATGGCATCATAGTTCTCTTTCTCGTAGTCTATGACATTCGCTCACATACCGCGCTGCTATCTCCACTGCTCTCTCTTCTTCTCCCAGCAGGATATATGTTTTCTCTTCCTCCTTCATGGTGATGAAGTCTGGGAAGAGATGTGAGAGTCTCCTGAAGTGAGTGTCCCTCACTGCTGAGTATTTGGAGCAGTGTAGCAGGAAGTGGGTTTCGTCCTCTATGGCCTCCTGGTCACAGTGTTGGCACAGTCTTTCCTCCCTGGGCTTGTAGCTCTGCCTGTGTCGGCCACATTCGATGGCCAGACTGTGGGCACTGAGTCTATATCGGCTCAGGATCTGGCGGTCTCTGGGGTCCGGGAGTTTCTCCAGATATGGGGCCAGTCTGTAGTCTCTCTGTAGGCTCCGGTACATGGTCAGTTTCTGTGAGCTGATGATATCATTCTTCCAGTCACTGACATACCTCTCCTGGCCTTCATCTGCCATCTTCCTAATTCCGGCTTTTGTCAGGTTGTTGTGATTGGTGTTCTGCTCCGGTTGGGTTTGGCTGGGCTGTTCCGGGGGTTCTGGTTTTTCTGTTTCACCTTCATGTATCAGGGCTTTATGGTGGTGGGAGCTTGGATTGCTCCTATGCAGGTGAGCCCGGAATGACAGCGCCCTCTTTAGAACTGTCAGGTGTAGAGGGAATCTGCCCAGCTCGGCCCGACAAGCACTGTTGGAGGTGCTCCGATGGACCTGGAGAAGGTGCTTGCAGAATTCCAGGTGGAATATTTCTGTTGGACTGGAGTCCCACTTTGACCAGTCTGGGTAGGTGTGAGGACCCCAGACTTCGCTGCCATACAGGAGGATTGGGGCGATGATGGAGTCGAAGATTTTTAGCCAGACCCTCACTGGTGGCTTCAGATGGTAGAGTGTCCTTCGGATGGCATAGAAGGTTTTGCAGGCCTTGTCTTTCAGGGTCTCTATGGCTTGTTTGAAGTTCCCTGACCGGTGAATCTCTAGGCCCAGGTAGGTATATTTGTCCGTTCCTGTGAGGTCGCAGTTGTTGAGGATAAATGATGGGTGTTGGTCTGATCTTCTCTTTCTCCTCTGGAACACCATGGTGTTGGTTTTCTTTAGGTTGACCGGTAGGGCCCAGGTGGAGCTGAATTTCTCTAGGATTTTCAAGTTGTCCTGGAGGCCTTTCTCGGTTGGTGACAGCAGCAGCAGGTCATCTGCATACAGCAGGAATTTCACCTGAGCGTCGTGGAGGGTGAGTCCTGGTGCTGAGGAGGATTCCAGGGCGGTAGCCAGCTCGTTGATGTAGATGTTGAAGAGCGTTGGGCTTAGGCTGCAGCCTTGTCTTACTCCGCGGCTCTGCTGGAAAAAAGCCGTTCTTTTGCCGCTCACACTCACGCTGCAGCTGCTCTCGGTGTAGGAGCTTTTGATGACATCGTAGGTCTTTCCTCCTATTCCACTCTCCAGCAGTTTCAGGAATAAGCCCGGGTGCCACACTGAATCAAAGGCCTTTTTAAAGTCCACAAAGCAGGCGTATATCTTCCCATTCTTTGTATTGTAGATGTGTCTCTGAATGAGGCTGTGCAGAGTATAGATGTGGTCAGTGGTGCGGTGGTTCGGCATGAACCCTGCTTGGCTCTTGGCTCTATATATATATATATCTCCCCTCCTGTATATATATCTCCCCTCCTGTATATATATATCTCCCCCTCCTGTATATATATATATATATATATATATATATATATATATCTCCCCTCCTGTATATATATATCTCTCCCCTCCTGTATATATATATCTCCCCTCCTGTGTATATATATATATATATATATATATCTCCCCTCCTGTATATATATATATATATATATAGATCTCCCCTCCTGTATATATATATATATATCTCCCCTCCTGTATATATATATATAGATCTCCCCTCCTGTATATATATATATATAGATCTCCCCTCCTGTATATATATATCTCCCCTCCTGCATATATATATCTCCCCTCCTGTATATATATATCTCCCCTCCTGTATATATATATCTCCCCTCCTGTATATATATATATCTCCCCTCCTGTATATATATATATATATATATATATATATATATATATCGTGAGCGGCAAAAGAACGGCTTTTTTCCAGCAGAGCCGCGGAGTAAGACAAGGCTGCAGCCTAAGCCCAACGCTCTTCAATATCTACATCAACGAGCTGGCTACCGCCCTGGAATCCTCCTCAGCACCAGGTCTCACCCTCCACGACGCCCAGGTGAAATTCCTGCTGTATGCAGATGACCTGCTGCTGCTGTCACCAACCGAGAAAGGCCTCCAGGACAACCTGAAAATCCTAGAGAAATTCAGCTCCACCTGGGCCCTACCGGTCAACCTAAAGAAAACCAACACCATGGTGTTCCAGAGGAGAAAGAGAAGATCAGACCAACACCCATCATTTATCCTCAACAACTGCGACCTCACAGGAACGGACAAATATACCTACCTGGGCCTAGAGATTCACCGGTCAGGGAGCTTCAAACAAGCCATAGAGACCCTGAAAGACAAGGCCTGCAAAACCTTCTATGCCATCCGAAGGAAACTCTACCATCTGAAGCCACCAGTGAGGGTCTGGCTAAAAATCTTCGACTCCATCATCGCCCCAATCCTCCTGTATGGCAGCGAAGTCTGGGGTCCTCACACCTACCCAGACTGGTCAAAGTGGGACTCCAGTCCAACAGAAATATTCCACCTGGAATTCTGCAAGCACCTTCTCCAGGTCCATCGGAGCACCTCCAACAGTGCTTGTCGGGCCGAGCTGGGCAGATTCCCTCTACACCTAACAGTTCTAAAGAGGGCGCTGTCATTCCGGGCTCACCTGCACAGGAGCAATCCAAGCTCCCATCACCATAAAGCCCTGATACATGAAGGTGAAACAGAAAAACCAGAACCCCCGGAACAGCCCAGCCAAACCCAACCGGACCAGAACACCAATCACAACAACCTGACAAAAGCCGGAATCAGGAAGATGGCAGACGAAGGCCAGGAGAGGTATGTCAGTGACTGGAAGAATGATATCATCAGCTCACAGAAACTGACCATGTACCGGAGCCTACAGAGAGACTACAGACTGGCCCCATATCTGGAGAAACTCCCGGACCCCAGAGACCGCCAGATCCTGAGCCGATATAGACTCAGTGCCCACAGTCTGGCCATCGAATGTGGCCGACACAGGCAGAGCTACAAGCCCAGGGAGGAAAGACTGTGCCAACACTGTGATCAGGAGGCCATAGAGGACGAAACCCACTTCCTGCTACACTGCTCCAAATACTCAGCAGTGAGGGACACTCACTTCAGGAGACTCTCACATCTCTTCCCAGACTTCATCACCATGAAGGAGGAAGAGAAAACACATATCCTGCTGGGAGAAGAAGAGAGAGCGGTGGAGATAGCAGCGCGGTATGTGAGCGAATGCCATAGACTGCGAGAAAGAGAACTATGATGCCATGGACTATAGCCCCCAACCTGGATCTGCCCCATCCACCTCCCCTATGCCATGGACTATAGCCCCCACAATGGATCTGCCCCATCCACCTCCCCTATGCCATGGACTATAGCCCCCAACCTGAACCTGCCCCATCCACCTCCCCTATGCCATGGACTATAGCCCCCAACCTGGATCTGCCCCATCCACCTCCCCTATGCCATGGACTATAGCCCCCACAATGGATCTGCCCCATCCACCTCCCCTATGCCATGGACTATAGCCCCCAACCTGAACCTGCCCCATCCACCTCCCCTATGCCATGGACTATAGCCCCCAACCTGGACCTGCCCCATCCACCTCCCCTATGCCATGGACTATAGCCCCCAACCTGGACCTGCCCCATCCACCTCCCCTATGCCATGGACTATAGCCCCCACAATGGATCTGCCCCATCCACCTCCCCTATGCCATGGACTATAGCCCCCAACCTGGACCTGCCCCATCCACCTCCCCTATGCCATGGACTATAGCCCCCACAATGGATCTGCCCCATCCACCTCCCCTATGCCATGGACTATAGCCCCCACAATGGATCTGCCCCATCCACCTCCCCTATGCCATGGACTATAGCCCCCACAATGGATCTGCCCCATCCACCTCCCCTATGCCATGGACTATAGCCCCCAACCTGGATCTGCCCCATCCACATCCCCTATGCCATGGACTATAGCCCCAACCCTTGATCTGCCCCCATCCACCTCCCCTATGCCATGGACTATAGCCCTCACCCTGGATCTGCCCCCATCCACCTTCCCTATGCCATGGACTATAGCCCACATCCTGGATCTGCCCTCCTCCACCTCCCAAATGCCATGGACTATAGCCCCTACCCTGGATCTGCCCCCATCCACCTCCCCTATGCCATGGACTATAGCCCTCACCCTGGATCTGCCCCCATCCACCTTCCCTATGCCATGGACTATAGCCCACATCCTGGATCTGCTCCCATCCACCTCTCCTATGCCATGGACTATAGCCCCCAACCTGTATGTGCCCCCATCCACCTCCCCTGTGCCATGGACTATAGCCCCCACAATGGATCTGCCGCCATCCACCTCCCCTATGCCATGGACTATAGCCCCCACCCTGGATCTGCCCCCATCCACCTTCCCTATGCCATGGACTGTAGCCCCCACAATGGATCTGCCGCCATCCACCTCCCCTACAGCTCCTACCCAACATCCCCACAGTCCCTATCCCTATTGCCTCTATACACTTGCTTTGGCAAAACTGATGTGTATTTGGTCCTGCCAATAAAGCTTCTTTGAATCTTGAATCTTGAATCTATATATATATAATCTCCCCTCCTGTATATATATATATATATATCTCCCCTCCTGTATATATATATATATATATATATCTCCCCTCCTGTATATATATATATATATATATCTCCCCTCCTGTATATATATATATCTCCCCTCCTGTATATATATATATCTCCCCTCCTGTATATATATATATCTCCCCTCCTGTATATACAGTGGGGCAAAAAAGTATTTAGTCAGTCAGCAATAGTGCAAGTTCCACCACTTAAAAAAATGAGAGGTGTCTGTAATTTACATCATAGGTAGACCTCAACTATGGGAGACAAACTGAGAAAAAAAAATCCAGAAAATCACATTGTCTGTTTTTTTATCATTTTTTTTGCATATTATGGTGGAAAATAAGTATTTGGTCAGAAACAAACAATCAAGATTTCTGGCTCTCACAGACCTGTAACTTCTTCTTTAAGAGTCTCCTCTTTCCTCCACTCATTGCCTGTAGTAATGGCACCTGTTTAAACTTGTTATCAGTATAAAAAGACACCTGTGCACACCCTCAAACAGTCTGACTCCAAACTCCACTATGGTGAAGACCAAAGAGCTGTCAAAGGACACCAGAAACAAAATTGTAGCCCTGCACCAGGCTGGGAAGACTGAATCTGCAATAGCCAACCAGCTTGGAGTGAAGAAATCAACAGTGGGAGCAATAATTAGAAAATGGAAGACATACAAGACCACTGATAATCTCCCTCAATCTGGGGCTCCACGCAAAATCCCACCCCGTGGGGTCAGAATGATCACAAGAACGGTGAGCAAAAATCCCAGAACCACGCGGGGGGACCTAGTGAATGAACTGCAGAGAGCTGGGACCAATGTAACAAGGCCTACCATAAGTAACACACTACGCCACCATGGACTCAGATCCTGCAGTGCCAGACGTGTCCCACTGCTTAAGCCAGTACATGTCCGGGCCCGTCTGAAGTTTGCTAGAGAGCATTTGGATGATCCAGAGGAGTTTTGGGAGAATGTCCTATGGTCTGATGAAACCAAACTGGAACTGTTTGGTAGAAACACAACTTGTCGTGTTTGGAGGAAAAAGAATACTGAGTTGCATCCATCAAACACCATACCTACTGTAAAGCATGGTGGTGGAAACATCATGCATTAGGGCTGTTTCTCTGCAAAGGGGCCAGGACGACTGATCCGGGTACATGAAAGAATGAATGGGGCCATGTATCGTGAGATTTTGAGTGCAAACCTCCTTCCATCAGCAAGGGCATTGAAGATGAAACGTGGCTGGGTCTTTCAACATGACAATGATCCAAAGCACACCGCCAGGGCAACGAAGGAGTGGCTTCGTAAGAAGCATTTCAAGGTCCTGGAGTGGCCTAGCCAGTCTCCAGATCTCAACCTTATTGAAAACCTTTGGAGGGAGTTGAAAGTCCGTGTTGCCAAGCGAAAAGCCAAAAACATCACTGCTCTAGAGGAGATCTGCATGGAGGAATGGGCCAACATACCAACAACAGTGTGTGGCAACCTTGTGAAGACTTACAGAAAACGTTTGACCTCTGTCATTGCCAACAAAGGATATATTACAAAGTATTGAGATGAAATTTTGTTTCTGACCAAATACTTATTTTCCACCATAATATGCAAATAAATTGTTAAAAAAACAGACAATGTGATTTTCTGGATTTTTTTTTCTCAGTTTGTCTCCCATAGTTGAGGTCTACCTATGATGTAAATTACAGACGCCTCTCATCTTTTTAAGTGGTGGAACTTGCACTATTGCTGACTGACTAAATACTTTTTTGCCCCACTGTATATATCTCCCCTCCTGTATATATATATATATATATATATATATATATATATATATATATATATATATATATATATATATATCTCCCCTCCTGTATATATACATATATCTCCCCTCCTGTATATATATCTCCCCTCCTGTATATATATATATATATATATATCTCCCCTCCTGTATATATATATATATATATATATATATCTCCCCTCCTGTATATATATATATCTCCCCTCCTGTA
>NC_091284.1:2360493-2362993 GCF_032444005.1 Ranitomeya imitator | reverse complement strand
CAATGGATCTGCCCCCATCCACCTTCCCTATGCCATGGACTATAGCCCCCAACCTGGATCTGCCCCATCCACCTCCCCCCACAGCTCCTACCCAACATCCCCTCAGTCCCTATCCCTATTGCCTCTATACACTTGCTTTGGCAAAACTGATGTGTATTTGGTCCTGCCAATAAAGCTTCTTTGAATCTTGAATCTTGAATCTATATATATATAATCTCCCCTCCTGTATATATATATATATATCTCCCCTCCTGTATATATATATATATATATATATCTCCCCTCCTGTATATATATATATCTCCCCTCCTGTATATATATATATCTCCCCTCCTGTATATATATATATCTCCCCTCCTGTATATATATATATCTCCCCTCCTGTATATATATATATCTCCCCTCCTGTATATACAGTGGGGCAAAAAAGTATTTAGTCAGTCAGCAATAGTGCAAGTTCCACCACTTAAAAAGATGAGAGGCGTCTGTAATTTACATCATAGGTAGACCTCAACTATGGGAGACAAACTGAGAAAAAAAAATCCAGAAAATCACATTGTCTGTTTTTTTATCATTTTTTTTGCATATTATGGTGGAAAATAAGTATTTGGTCAGAAACAAACAATCAAGATTTCTGGCTCTCACAGACCTGTAACTTCTTCTTTAAGAGTCTCCTCTTTCCTCCACTCATTGCCTGTAGTAATGGCACCTGTTTAAACTTGTTATCAGTATAAAAAGACACCTGTGCACACCCTCAAACAGTCTGACTCCAAACTCCACTATGGTGAAGACCAAAGAGCTGTCAAAGGACACCAGAAACAAAATTGTAGCCCTGCACCAGGCTGGGAAGACTGAATCTGCAATAGCCAACCAGCTTGGAGTGAAGAAATCAACAGTGGGAGCAATAATTAGAAAATGGAAGACATACAAGACCACTGATAATCTCCCTCAATCTGGGGCTCCACGCAAAATCCCACCCCGTGGGGTCAGAATGATCACAAGAACGGTGAGCAAAAATCCCAGAACCACGCGGGGGGACCTAGTGAATGAACTGCAGAGAGCTGGGACCAATGTAACAAGGCCTACCATAAGTAACACACTACGCCACCATGGACTCAGATCCTGCAGTGCCAGACGTGTCCCACTGCTTAAGCCAGTACATGTCCGGGCCCGTCTGAAGTTTGCTAGAGAGCATTTGGATGATCCAGAGGAGTTTTGGGAGAATGTCCTATGGTCTGATGAAACCAAACTGGAACTGTTTGGTAGAAACACAACTTGTCGTGTTTGGAGGAAAAAGAATACTGAGTTGCATCCATCAAACACCATACCTACTGTAAAGCATGGTGGTGGAAACATCATGCATTAGGGCTGTTTCTCTGCAAAGGGGCCAGGACGACTGATCCGGGTACATGAAAGAATGAATGGGGCCATGCATCGTGAGATTTTGAGTGCAAACCTCCTTCCATCAGCAAGGGCATTGAAGATGAAACGTGGCTGGGTCTTTCAACATGACAATGATCCAAAGCACACCGCCAGGGCAACGAAGGAGTGGCTTCGTAAGAAGCATTTCAAGGTCCTGGAGTGGCCTAGCCAGTCTCCAGATCTCAACCCTATAGAAAACCTTTGGAGGGAGTTGAAAGTCCGTGTTGCCAAGCGAAAAGCCGAAAACATCACTGCTCTAGAGGAGATCTGCATGGAGGAATGGGCCAACATACCAACAACAGTGTGTGGCAACCTTGTGAAGACTTACAGAAAATGTTTGACCTCTGTCATTGCCAACAAAGGATATATTACAAAGTATTGAGATGAAATTTTGTTTCTGACCAAATACTTATTTTCCACCATAATATGCAAATAAAATGTTAAAAAAACAGACAATGTGATTTTCTGGATTTTTTTTTCTCAGTTTGTCTCCCATAGTTGAGGTCTACCTATGATGTAAATTACAGACGCCTCTCATCTTTTTAAGTGGTGGAACTTGCACTATTGCTGACTGACTAAATACTTTTTTGCCCCACTGTATATATCTCCCCTCCTGTATATATATATATCTCCCCTCCTGTATATATATATATATATATATATATATATATCTCCCCTCCTGTATATATACATATATCTCCCCTCCTGTATATATATCTCCCCTCCTGTATATATATATATATATATATATATATCTCCCCTCCTGTATATATATATATATATATATATATCTCCCCTCCTGTATATATATATATCTCCCCTCCTGTATATATATATCTCCCCTCCTGTATATATATATCTCCCCTCCTGTATATATATATCTCCCCTCCTGTATATATATATATATATATATATATATATATATATCTCCCCTCCTGTGTATATATATATATATATATATATATATCTCCCCTCCTGTATATATATATCTCCCCTCCTGTATATATATATATATATATATATATATATCTCCCCTCCTATGTATATATATATATATATATCTCCCCTCCTGTATATA
>NC_091284.1:2347993-2357993 GCF_032444005.1 Ranitomeya imitator | reverse complement strand
TATATATATATATATATATATATATATATATGTATATATATATCTCCCCTCCTGTATATATATCTCTCCCCTCCTGTATATATATATATCTCCCCTCCTGTATATATATATATATCTCCCCTCCTGTAGATTCAAGATTCAAGATTCAAAGAAGCTTTATTGGCAGGACCAAATACACATCAGTTTTGCCAAAGCAAGTGTATAGAGGCAATAGGGATAGGGACTGAGGGGATGTTGGGTAGGATCTGTGGGGGGAGGTGGATGGGGCAGATCCAGGGTGGGGGCTATAGTCCATGGCATAGGGGAGATGGATGGGGCAGATCCAGGGTGGGGGCTATAGTCCATGGCATAGGGGAGGTGGATGGGGCAGATCCAGGTTGGGGGCTATAGTCCATGGCATAGGGGAGGTGGATGGGGCAGATCCAGGTTGGGGGCTATAGTCCATGGCATAGGGGAGGTGGATGGGGCAGGTCCATTGTGGGGGCTATAGTCCATGGCATAGGGGAGGTGGATGGGGCAGATCCAGGGTGGGGGCTATAGTCCATGGCATAGGGGAGGTGGATGGGGCAGGTCCAGGTTGGGGGCTATAGTCCATGGCATCATAGTTCTCTTTCTCGCAGTCTATGACATTCGCTCACATACCGCGCTGCTATCTCCACCGCTCTCTCTTCTTCTCCCAGCAAGATATAGGTTTTCTCTTCCTCCTTCATGGTGATGAAGTCTGGGAAGAGATGTGAGAGTCTCCTGAAGTGAGTGTCCCTCACTGCTGAGTATTTGGAGCAGTGTAGCAGGAAGTGGGTTTCGTCCTCTATGGCCTCCTGATCACAGTGTTGGCACAGTCTTTCCTCCCTGGGCTTGTAGCTCTGCCTGTGTCGGCCACATTCGATGGCCAGACTGTGGGCACTGAGTCTATATCGGCTCAGGATCTGGCGGTCTCTGGGGTCCGGGAGTTTCTCCAGATATGGGGCCAGTCTGTAGTCTCTCTGTAGGCTCCGGTACATGGTCAGTTTCTGTGAGCTGATGATATCATTCTTCCAGTCACTGACATGCCTCTCCTGGCCTTCATCTGCCATCTTCCTAATTCCGGCTTTTGTCAGGTTGTTGTGATTGGTGTTCTGCTCCGGTTGGGTTTGGCTGGGCTGTTTCGGGGGTTCTGGTTTTTCTGTTTCACCTTCATGTATCAGGGCTTTATGGTGGTGGGAGCTTGGATTGCTCCTATGCAGGTGAGCCCGGAATGACAGCGCCCTCATTAGAACTGTCAGGTGTAGAGGGAATCTGCCCAGCTCGGCCCGACAAGCACTGTTGGAGGTGCTCCGATGGACCTGGAGAAGGTGCTTGCAGAATTCCAGGTGGAATATTTCTGTTGGACTGGAGTCCCACTTTGACCAGTCTGGGTAGGTGTGAGGACCCCAGACTTCGCTGCCATACAGGAGGATTGGGGCGATGATGGAGTCGAAGATTTTTAGCCAGACCCTCACTGGTGGCTTCAGATGGTAGAGTGTCCTTCGGATGGCATAGAAGGTTTTGCAGGCCTTGTCTTTCAGGGTCTCTATGGCTTGTTTGAAGTTCCCTGACCGGTGAATCTCTAGGCCCAGGTAGGTATATTTGTCCGTTCCTGTGAGGTCGCAGTTGTTGAGGATAAATGATGGGTGTTGGTCTGATCTTCTCTTTCTCCTCTGGAACACCATGGTGTTGGTTTTCTTTAGGTTGACCGGTAGGGCCCAGGTGGAGCTGAATTTCTCTAGGATTTTCAGGTTGTCCTGGAGGCCTTTCTCGGTTGGTGACAGCAGCAGCAGGTCATCTGCATACAGCAGGAATTTCACCTGGGCGTCGTGGAGGGTGAGACCTGGTGCTGAGGAGGATTCCAGGGCGGTAGCCAGCTCGTTGATGTAGATGTTGAAGAGCGTTGGGCTTAGGCTGCAGCCTTGTCTTACTCCGCGGCTCTGCTGGAAAAAAGCCGTTCTTTTGCCGCTCACACTCACGCTGCAGCTGTTCTCGGTGTAGGAGCTTTTGATGACATCGTAGGTCTTTCCTCCTATTCCACTCTCCAGCAGTTTCAGGAATAAGCCCGGGTGCCACACTGAATCAAAAGCCTTTTTAAAGTCCACAAAGCTGGCGTATATCTTCCCATTCTTTGTATTGTAGACGTGTCTCTGAATGAGGCTGTGCAGAGTATAGATGTGGTCAGTGGTGCGGTGGTTCGGCATGAACCCTGCTTGGCTCTTGTTGAGGACGTTGTGCTCGGTGAGGAAGGTGAGGATCCTCTTGTTCAGGATACTGTTGAACAGTTTTCCCAGGTTGCTGCTGACGCATATGCCTCTGTAGTTAGCTGGGTCATACCTGTCCCCACTCTTGTGGATGGGTGTGATGAGGCCTTGGTTCCAGGTACGAGGGAAGTAGCCGGCACTCAGTACAATATTGAAGAGTTTAACCATTGCAGCCTGTATTTCTGGTGGGCTGTACTTCAGCATTTCTGGTAGGATTCCATCTAGGCCACCGGCTTTTCTACATCTTATGGAGGAGAGTCTCTCGGTTACTTCCTGTAGTGTTATAGGTGTATCCACCGGGTTTTGGAAGTTTTTGATTTTTTCCTCCATTGCTTTTAGTTTCGCCATTATGTTTTCCTGTTCTTGGCTTAGTCCTTCCTTTGGAATGTCTTTATAGAGGTCTCTGAAGTATTGGAGCCAGAGGTTGCCATTTTGGATATGGTTGTTGTTTTTCTTGTCTTTGGTGCCCATGTGGTTCCATAGTTCCCAGAAGGAGTTGTCTTGGAGGGCGTCTTGGAGTTGATTGAGCTTGGTAGAGATGTGACTCTGCTTCTTCCTCCTGAGGATGGTTTTGTACTGCTTTTGTATGGAGTCATAGGCTTCCCTCAGACCCAGGTGGTTGGGGTCTCTGTGTTTCTTGTTGGAGGCTGTTCTCAGGGTCTTCCGTACAGCTTTACATTCTCTGTCAAACCAGCCATTGACCTGTGTTTCTTTTGGTCTCTTGTAGTCGACTTTTTTAAGGTCAGACAGTCTGGCCATTGCGTAGAATATATTGTTGAGGTCCTTTGCTGCTTGGTTCACTCCCTCTGGGTTTGGCATGTACTCAAGGTTGTAGAAGTGGTGGAGCATCCGCTGTATTTCAGGTCTGCTGGAAGCTTCTTTATATCTTAGTGCCGACATTTTGGACCATTTATAGGATGGAGGCCGGGTGAAGAGGCCGCTCTGCTGTGGCTTCTGAGTGGATGGTTTCTCTGTAGATTTCATGTACAGAAGAAGTTGGCTGTGGTCTGACAGGTGCATTTGTGGGGTGACTATGAAGGCGCTGACATCTGCCAGGTTCAGGTCTGTAATGGCGTAATCAACTACACTCCTCCCTACATGGGAGTTTAGTGTATACCTTCCTAAGGAGTCACCCTTGCTTCGTCCATTAAGGATATGAAGTCCTAAACTTTTACATACGTTCAGGAGCTTTCTGCCACTTTTGTTGACTGTACTGTCATAGCTGTTTCTCTCAGTGTGTACAGGGTCTTGGCCGTCATTCTCTGCTCCAAGTATGTAGATGTTTCCATCCGTGGTCAGGAAGTCTCTCTCTCTCCCTGTTCTTGCATTGAGGTCTCCAAAGATGAGAACTTTGCCCAGGGCCTGATAATGGGCGGCTTCTCTTTGTAAGATCTCGAAGCAGTCTGGATTGAAGTAGGGGGACTCTGGCAGTGGTATATAGGTGGCACAGAGGTGGACATCAGACTGGCAGGTGAGGATGGAGCTGCTGATTCTGATCCATATGTGGCTGTCTCCATTCTTCACCGGTTTGATGTACTGGTGGAGCTCCTCTTTATACCAGATCGCTACTCCTCCTGAGCCCCGGCCCTGTTTGATGTTTTTATTTTTCTGGGCATGGACCAAGAATTCCTTGTATCCAATAGGCACCAGGGATTCGTTTTCGGCTCTGGTCCATGTTTCCAGGAGGATCTGAATGTCTATATTTTTCATACTTTGTATAAAATCAGGGTCCTTTGTTTTAGATCCAAAGGTTGAGGCGTTGAGACCCTGGATATTCCAGCTGCTGATTGTAAGTGAAGACATTCTTCTGTGTGGTTTGTGTGTATATACCTTGTAATGAGTATGGCTGTGTGGGACAAACTGGATTTCCTGTGTATATATATATATATATATATATATATCTCCCCTCCTGTATATATATATATATATCTCCCCTCCTGTATATATATATATATCTCCCCTCCTGTATATATATATATATATATATATATATATATATATATATATATATATATATATCTCCCCTCCTGTGTATATATATATATATATATATATATCTCCCCTCCCCTCCTGTATATATATATATATCTCCCCTCCTGTATATATATATATATATATATCTCCCCTCCTGTATATATATATATATATATATCTCCCCTCCTGTATATATATATATATATATATCTCCCCTCCTGTGTATATATATATATATCTCCCCTCCTGTATATATATATATATATATCTCCCCTCCTGTGTATATATATATATATCTCCCCTCCTGTATATATATATATATATATCTCCCCTCCTGTATATATATATATATATATCTCCCCTCCTGTATATATATATATATATATATATCTCCCCTCCTGTGTATATATATATATATCTCCCCTCCTGTATATATATATATATATATCTCCCCTCCTGTATATATATATATATATATCTCCCCTCCTGTATATATATATATATATATCTCCCCTCCTGTGTATATATATATATATCTCCCCTCCTGTATATATATATATATATATCTCCCCTCCTGTATATATATATATATA
This sequence comes from Ranitomeya imitator, assembly GCF_032444005.1. Classification (NCBI taxonomy): domain Eukaryota; kingdom Metazoa; phylum Chordata; class Amphibia; order Anura; family Dendrobatidae; genus Ranitomeya; species Ranitomeya imitator. The sequence goes on along the minus strand of NC_091284.1, from coordinate 2,353,159 downwards.
TCTCCCCTCCTGTATATATATATATCTCCCCCTCCTGTATATATATATCTCCCCTCCTGTATATATATATCTCCCCCTTCTGTATATATATATCTCCCCCTCCTGTATATATACATATATATCTCCCCTCCTGTATATATATATATATATATATATATATATATATATATATATATATATTATATATATATATATTATATATATATATATATATATATATATATATATATATATATATATATATACTCTGCACAGCCTCATTCAGAGACACGTCTACAATACAAAGAATGGGAAGATATACGCCTGCTTTGTGGACTTTAAAAAGGCCTTTGATTCAGTGTGGCACCCGGGCTTATTCCTGAAACTGCTGGAGAGTGGAATAGGAGGAAAGACCTACGATGTCATCAAAAGCTCCTACACCGAGAACAGCTGCAGCGTGAGTGTGAGCGGCAAAAGAACGGCTTTTTTCCAGCAGAGCCGCGGAGTAAGACAAGGCTGCAGCCTAAGCCCAACGCTCTTCAACATCTACATCAACGAGCTGGCTACCGCCCTGGAATCCTCCTCAGCACCAGGTCTCACCCTCCACGACGCCCAGGTGAAATTCCTGCTGTATGCAGATGACCTGCTGCTGCTGTCACCAACCGAGAAAGGCCTCCAGGACAACCTGAAAATCCTAGAGAAATTCAGCTCCACCTGGGCCCTACCGGTCAACCTAAAGAAAACCAACACCATGGTGTTCCAGAGGAGAAAGAGAAGATCAGACCAACACCCATCATTTATCCTCAACAACTGCGACCTCACAGGAACGGACAAATATACCTACCTGGGCCTAGAGATTCACCGGTCAGGGAACTTCAAACAAGCCATAGAGACCCTGAAAGACAAGGCCTGCAAAACCTTCTATGCCATCCGAAGGACACTCTACCATCTGAAGCCACCAGTGAGGGTCTGGCTAAAAATCTTCGACTCCATCATCGCCCCAATCCTCCTGTATGGCAGCGAAGTCTGGGGTCCTCACACCTACCCAGACTGGTCAAAGTGGGACTCCAGTCCAACAGAAATATTCCACCTGGAATTCTGCAAGCACCTTCTCCAGGTCCATCGGAGCACCTCCAACAGTGCTTGTCGGGCCGAGCTGGGCAGATTCCCTCTACACCTAACAGTTCTAAAGAGGGCGCTGTCATTCCGGGCTCACCTGCATAGGAGCAATCCAAGCTCCCATCACCATAAAGCCCTGATACATGAAGGTGAAACAGAAAAACCAGAACCCCCGGAACAGCCCAGCCAAACCCAACCGGAGCAGAACACCAATCACAACAACCTGACAAAAGCCGGAATTAGGAAGATGGCAGACGAAGGCCAGGAGAGGTATGTCAGTGACTGGAAGAATGATATCATCAGCTCACAGAAACTGACCATGTACCGGAGCCTACAGAGAGACTACAGACTGGCCCCATATCTGGAGAAACTCCCGGACCCCAGAGACCGCCAGATCCTGAGCCGATATAGACTCAGCGCCCACAGTCTGGCCATCGAATGTGGCCGACACAGGCAGAGCTACAAGCCCAGGGAGGAAAGACTGTGCCAACACTGCGACCAGGAGGCCATAGAGGACGAAACCCACTTCCTGCTACACTGCTCCAAATACTCAGCAGTGAGGGACACTCACTTCAGGAGACTCTCACATCTCTTCCCAGACTTCATCACCATGAAGGAGGAAGAGAAAACATATATCCTGCTGGGAGAAGAAGAGAGAGCGGTGGAGATAGCAGCGCGGTATGTGAGCGAATGCCATAGACTGCGAGAAAGAGAACTATGATGCCATGGACTATAGCCCCCAACCTGGACCTGCCCCATCCACCTCCCCTATGCCATGGACTATAGCCCCCACAATGGACCTGCCCCATCCACCTCCCCTATGCCATGGACTATAGCCCCCACAATGGATCTGCCCCATCCACCTCCCCTATGCCATGGACTATAGCCCCCAACCTGGACCTGCCCCATCCACCTCCCCTATGCCATGGACTATAGCCCCCACAATGGATCTGCCCCATCCACCTCCCCTATGCCATGGACTATAGCCCCCACAATGGATCTGCCCCATCCACCTCCCCTATGCCATGGACTATAGCCCCCACCCTGGATCTGCCCCATCCACCTCCCCTATGCCATGGACTATAGCCCCAACCCTTGATCTGCCCCCATCCACCTCCCCTATGCCATGGACTATAGCCCTCACCCTGGATCTGCCCCCATCCACCTTCCCTATGCCATGGACTATAGCCCACATCCTGGATCTGCTCCATCCACCTCCCAAATGCCATGGACTATAGCCCCTACCCTGGATCTGCTCCCATCCACCTCTCCTATGCCATGGACTATAGCCCCCACCCTGGATCTGCCCCCATCCACCTTCCCTATGCCATGGACTGTAGCCCCCACAATGGATCTGCCGCCATCCACCTCCCCCACAGATCCTACCCAACATCCCCACAGTCCCTATCCCTATTGCCTCTATACACTTGCTTTGGCAAAACTGATGTGTATTTGGTCCTGCCAATAAAGCTTCTTTGAATCTTGAATCTATATATATATATATCTCCCCTCCTGTGTATATATATATCTCCCCTCCTGTATATATATATATATATATATATATATATATATATATCTCCCCTCCTGTATATATATATATATATATATATATATATATATATCTCCCCTCCTGTATATATATATATATATATATATCTCCCCTCCTGTATATATATATATATATATATATCTCCCCTCCTGTATATTTATATATATCTCCCCTCCTGTATATATATATATATATATATATATATATAGCTCCCCTCCTGTATATATATATAGCTCCCCTCCTGTATATATATATATCTCCCCTCCTGTATATATATATCTCCCCTCCTGTATATATATATCTCAAGATTCAAGATTCAAAGAAGCTTTATTGTCAGGACCAAATACACATCAGTTTTGCCAAAGCAAGTGTATAGAGGCAATAGGGATAGGGACTGAGGGGATGTTGGGTAGGAGCTGTGGGGGGAGGTGGATGGGGCAGATCCAGGGTGGGGGCTATAGTCCATGGCATAGGGGAGATGGATGGGGCAGATCCAGGGGGGGCTATAGTCCATGGCATAGGGGAGGTGGATGGGGCAGGTTCAGGTTGGGGGCTATAGTCCATGGCATAGGGGAGGTGGATGGGGCAGGTCCAGGTTGGGGGCTATAGTCCATGGCATAGGGGAGGTGGATGGGGCAGGTCCAGGGTGGGGGCTATAGTCCATGGCATCATAGTTCTCTTTCTCGCAGTCTATGACATTCGCTCACATACCGCGCTGCTATCTCCACCGCTCTCTCTTCTTCTCCCAGCAAGATATATGTTTTCTCTTCCTCCTTCATGGTGATGAAGTCTGGGAAGAGATGTGAGAGTCTCCTGAAGTGAGTGTCCCTCACTGCTGAGTATTTGGAGCAGTGTAGCAGGAAGTGGGTTTCGTCCTCTATCTCCCCTCCTGTATATATATATATATCTCCCCCTCCTGTATATATATATATATATATATCTCCCCTCCTGTATATATATATATATATATATCTCCCCTCCTGTATATATATATATATATATCTCCCCTCCTGTGTATATATATATATATCTCCCCTCCTGTATATATATATATAGATCTCCCCTCCTGTATATATATATATATAGATCTCCCCTCCTGTATATATATATCTCCCCTCCTGTATATATATATATCTCCCCTCCTGTATATATATATATCGTGAGCGGCAAAAGAACGGCTTTTTTCCAGCAGAGCCGCGGAGTAAGACAAGGCTGCAGCCTAAGCCCAACGCTCTTCAACATCTACATAAACGAGCTGGCTACCGCCCTGGAATCCTCCTCAGCACCAGGTCTCACCCTCCACGACGCCCAGGTTAAATTCCTGCTGTATGCAGATGACCTGCTGCTGCTGTCACCAACCGAGAAAGGCCTCCAGGACAACCTGAAAATCCTAGAGAAATTCAGCTCCACCTGGGCCCTACCGGTCAACCTAAAGAAAACCAACACCATGGTGTTCCAGAGGAGAAAGAGAAGATCAGACCAACACCCATCATTTATCCTCAACAACTGCGACCTCACAGGAACGGACAAATATACCTACCTGGGCCTAGAGATTCACCGGTCAGGGAGCTTCAAACAAGCCATAGAGACCCTGAAAGACAAGGCCTGCAAAACCTTCTATGCCATCCGAAGGACACTCTACCATCTGAAGCCACCAGTGAGGGTCTGGCTAAAAATCTTCGACTCCATCATCGCCCCAATCCTCCTGTATGGCAGCGAAGTCTGGGGTCCTCACACCTACCCAGACTGGTCAAAGTGGGACTCCAGTCCAACAGAAATATTCCTCCTGGAATTCTGCAAGCACCTTCTCCAGGTCCATCAGAGCACCTCCAACAGTGCTTGTCGGGCCGAGCTGGGCAGATTCCCTCTACACCTAACAGTTCTAAAGAGGGCGCTGTCATTCCGGGCTCACCTGCACAGGAGCAATCCAAGCTCCCATCACCATAAAGCCCTGATACATGAAGGTGAAACAGAAAAACCAGAACCCCCAGAACAGCCCAGCCAAACCCAACCGGACCAGAACACCAATCACAACAACCTGACAAAAGCCAGAATTAGGAAGATGGCAGATGAAGGCCAGGAGAGGTATGTCAGTGACTGGAAGAATGATATCATCAGCTCACAGAAACTGACCATGTACCGGAGCCTACAGAGAGATTACAGACTGGCCCCATATCTGGAGAAACTCCCGGACCCCAGAGACCGCCAGATCCTGAGCCGATATAGACTCAGTGCCCACAGTCTGGCCATCGAATGTGGCCGACACAGGCAGAGCTACAAGCCCAGGGAGGAAAGACTGTGCCAACACTGTGACCAGGAGGCCATAGAGGACGAAACCCACTTCCTGCTACACTGCTCCAAATACTCAGCAGTGAGGGACACTCACTTCAGGAGACTCTCACATCTCTTCCCAGACTTCATCACCATGAAGGAGGAAGAGAAAACATATATCCTGCTGGGAGAAGAAGAGAGAGCGGTGGAGATAGCAGCGCGGTATGTGAGCGAATGCCATAGACTGC